>NW_027437203.1:1185324-1217824 GCF_033239565.1 Halichoeres trimaculatus
CCGATTTGCGAGCACTGGGCGATGTGCCTGTTCAACGCTGCTTGCAGCTTTAATTTTGTGTTTTAACCTGATTTGGCCTTAATCTTATATCAGTGGCTTAGGAGTGCACACCTTTTCATATCTATGCAGTGTTAATCCCATAGACCACATAGTTCCCGTTCTATATGAAATCTTAACAGTGAACTTGGTATAAAAAAATGAATTCAGACACTTTGAAGTATGCGTACATTATTCCCAGGGACTTACATATAACTTTAAAAAGTAAACATTTGTATATTACGAGGTTTAAATATTTTTCTAACAGCACCTCATATCTGTAACACACATCTGTTGAATGTGCTTTCCTACTTTTTACAGCAATTACCCAGAGTTAGGTTCTCTCCTCTGATTGGTCACCCCTGTGTCATGTGAGCAGGTAAGAGGGAAATGAAGTTGTTGTTAGCAGTGTTGGTTGGCAAGACCCCCTTATTAGAGACTCTGGGCTTGTTTTCTGATGTATGTTTGCTTATTGGGGCTTGCTTTGCTCTCTGTATGATCCCGCCTGACTTGCTCTCAGCTCTCCATGACATCATGTTTGGTCTCATTTCTCCATCGAATAAATGTCCTCACTTTTAAAAAGTTAGGGGAGTTCTGACACTAGATTGTGACTCGGATCCTGAAAAATGGTCTATACGGAGAGTGAAAAAGACTCTCTAAAACACATTATCAGGCGCTAAACACCGGGAGCTGTCAGGCTGTCCAAGCTGGAGGTTTAGAGTCTCCATCAGTGCCGTCAGGACGCAGAGATATGTCCTTATCAACAGTCCTCATGTATGAACTTAGTGATCTTTTCCCGTAAGTGTATCCCTTAACGTGGAGCCAAATGCTGTGAACTGAAATTACAGAAGAGCATTTACCGCCTGGCATTTCATTTCCCCATACGACAACAACAATGAAAACAATGATATGACAAGTCGGCTATTAAAATACACGTTGATTTTTTTTTTTTGTTGTTGTTGACGAGTCAATTATGTCAACTAATCGTTGCAGCCCTAAAAAAGATGGTTACAGGCAAACAAACACAACAATGCTGAACACATTGTCCTGAGCTGGATTCAAAGGTGTCTGTCAACATGTCAGGGACATTTCCTTTATCATCAAAAGAATAAAAACAAGAAAACAAGCTCCTCAAACTGAATGTAGTTCATCCTGAGAAATAAGGGTTTGGGGTCCAAACAGAAGGGATGAGCCCCGTGATGAAAAGTCCAAAACTTTCTCAGAGTAAACTCCTTCTCTCTACTGTGTGTGTGTGTGTGTGTGTGTGTGTGTGTGTGTGTGTGTGTGTGTGTGTGTGTGTGTGTGTGTGTGTGTGTGTGTATGTGTGTGTGTAAAAGCAGGTCTGGGGCCCCTGACTTGCATCAGACTGAGAAACACTGTGCATAAGAAGAAACTCCCAGTGAAATTAATTACAGAAGTAGCAGATGCAAAACATGGTGTCTGTAGGGGTAAATCAAGTCTTCCCTCAAAATGCTGCTGTTTGGCTGTCTGTGCCACTACCTCCCCAAGGTCCCACAGTGCCTCAGCCTGTTCATAGACAGGACTTTCTCCCAGGTTCATTACTCAGAATCATTGATAATCAAACTGAATAAGAACCAAACTCATTTCAAATTAACAACTGCATCACTAACAGAGCAAAAAAAAACCCAAACAAACAACAAAGAGCTTAGACAGAGATTGGACTGGCTGTCTGGCGGGAGACTGCAGGGTAAATATTGGCTGAGCCTGAGCGTCTGTCTGTGTGCCTCTCTCTCACTGTTTGTGTGGACATGTGTGCACGGACTGAAGTGTGTGTGTGTGTGTGTGTGTGTGTGTGTGTGTGTGTGTGTGTGTGTGTGTGTGTGTGTGTGTGTGTGTGTGTGTGTGTGTGTGTGCCCCAATGTATACTTCTTTCTGTATGTGTCTGAGCTAGAGTCAACAAGTAGCTGAGTGTGTGTGTGGCCTGAGGTAGTTGACAGATGACCCTCCTGCCACCTACACACTTACAGCACTCATACATGGGATTTCAGAGCAGGCCATTCGCATTCATCTGGCTGGCTGGCCCCTGCAGCAGGCTAACTGTTACATACACACAGACAGCCATTCAAGTCTTTGACACATGGACCCAGGCCTTCCCCAAGAGGCCAGAGCATGTTTACAGCCAGACTACGTCTGTGGAAGCAAGAGAATTAAATACCAGGAAGGACTGCGTCTCTGGGTGGGAGCTGCTTGCTGTGTATGGATACAGAGTCCTTTTTTCATCCAGCAGAGGATCCCAATGTTCAGTGTGTTTAGAAGACAACATGAGTTAATGTTTTTGCCCAAGCTTGGTGGACCCAGATGCTTAAAAGAATTCAAGGACTTCTCATCTGTATTATTTAAAGGCTCAGAGTAATTTAAAACTGCAATCCCCCTCCGTGAGCTCTGGCTGCTCCAGTTGGTGGAAAATGTTATATTGCTGTAATGCACTACTGTCCGGTACGCTGATGATCAATGACATCTCACAGCCTGATGTGCTCTGATCAGGAAAAAAGAGATACAATGGATTCTTCCATTAAAAAAAGATGGAGCCTGAAACTTTTGCTCATGAAAAGGACCATCAGCTTCCACTGGTGTGTAGGGTACCAAATTAGGTAATGTATTACGTACTGACCAAATTCTGTCAAAAGTACCAGGTACCGATCCTCGTAGGGTCAAAAGGTACCATGTTTAGGTACCTAAATGCATCCTTGTGACTGTGAGGGACTGGAAGAGTAGGTGATTTTCTATGCTGGACATGAACGCAGTATTGCAAGGTTATAAACTGAAGAATCAATATGTTTATTTTTTTAATTATTATTGTTAAACAAATTGACATTTTTTACCACACCAATACAAAAAAGTACTGAAATTGGTACCGTTGAGTACTGGTACCGATTGCCAGGTACCAGGCATCAGTGCCATATTTTTTCAAATGTGAAAGTTACCCTACTGGTGTGATACCGAAGACAACACTGAACTAGTTGTAGCTGGGGTGCACAAATCCAAGCAGACTTCAGATGTTCTCTGACGCTAACATGGGAAGTTTCTACAAAAATCTTCAGTTATCTAATCTACTTCTGAAGCTAACTAGTGCCCAGGTCAACCCCCCCTAACAGTCTGTGTACTTTCACTATCACCCAAGACTTTTCAAGGTGTCCATTTCATGAGATAAAGCCCTGAACTGGGACCAGGACGTCAGCTCCTGATAGAAACAGAGATGAGCGTTTGCATTGGGGGGAAGAAAAATGAGCTCTCACAGTCAGGACATAATGGACATGTCCACACGTGACCGAGTATTTAGGAAAACTCCTATATTTTTATGTGTTTACGCCTGTCATCCACACCAAACTGCAGTTTTACGTCACCGAAAACTATGTTTTCTAAAAACTCCGGCCAAAGTGGAGATTTTGGAAAACTCATGGTTTCGTGTACGTAAACTGAGTTTTCGGTTCTCAAACATCACAGCTGAAAGACGGGGCCTCATTCTGGTTGTCTGACACAGGTTTTACGTCTGGAAAATACTGCCCATTATGGGTTTGGCATGCCTCGAGTCGCAGTCACCGGCGGATTTACCCACTGTGTGTGGACGGAAGTATTTTTAAAAATGAACGAGGGGGAGTGCTCGTTTTTGAAAATACCTGGCTAGGTCATGGCCAGTGTGTGCTGGCTGCTTTCAGACTGACTGCTGATCGTTGTGAGAGTCGATAAGAGTCAAACATGTTTGCATTTGCTCTCACCCTGCAGAGTCTGGACCATCACACAGAGACTGGACTTCCTATGACCCCACATGTGGGCTGGAAACACTTTTTGATCACTTTGGAGATGTTAGACGTCAGATGCTGCATGAGTGAAGTGAATCTGCATGAGGCCAAGCCGCTGGACCTCAAGACATTACAACATCTTTATAACACCACACCTACAACACGAGACAGCTGCAGCACTAAACCAACCCAAGTTCAGGAACAGCTCTTACACTCGTTAATGGTCTCCTTCACTCAAACCCTCCCTGTGATTCCCTGAGTGTAGGCAGAGGTTCCACTCCCGGCCGTGACACACTGTCTGTGCTCTGCTCCCTCCATGTTCCCAGTTCCTTTTAATTCTTTTCCTCCTCTTCTGAATAAAGAGGAAACACACCAGTGAGACCGCCCGCTCTGCTTTCAAAAAAAGAAGGAAAAAAAGGCAGACTGTAGCTCTTTTCTTCAGCCAGAGAAATCATCAAAGCATGAGCTACATTATTCAGCCTCTGCCGAGTCTGCATGACAACACAGCCCACAAACAAGAGCTCTTTTCAAACCAGACGGCCACTACAGTAGGACAGCTATTTCAAACCACTTGCGAATGAAGCTTCCTCCAGCTATTGAGACATTTGGATTGGCATTAGAAATATTCCCCTGATGCTTTAATAACAGCATACATAAACTCATCTGTTCATCACAGTGACAGCAAACGACAGAGCCAGCTGACTCCTGCAGCACACTTCACAGGTCTGAGGCACTGCTTCTGGATCATCTCTCTGCTGAGTCTGTGGGTTGTGTCTGTGGATTCTGTCTCTGGACAGACTCTGGGCGGTGGACTGTTGATTGTGTATCAGTGGACTGTGTCTGTTGAGTTTGTCTCAAGATTTTTTCTTTGAACTGTGTCTGTGAATTGTGTCTGAGTATTGTCTCTGTAGTTTGTGTCTAAGGATTGTGAGTGTAGATTATGTTTGCAGATTGTTTTTGTGAATAATTTTTGTGGATTGTGTCTGTGGACTGTGTCTACAGACTGTCTGTAGATTGTTCCTGAGGATTGTGTCCATGGACTGTGTCTGTGGATTGTGTCTGTGGATGCACCCTCTCATGCCTGACAGTGTGTGCTTTACCCGGCTAGCCACAGAAATGAATGTTCAAACACCAGCCTGTCTGCCAGACACACACACATCCATACACGCTCGCTCGCGCTCGCTCGCGCGCGCGCGCGCACACACACACACACACACACACACACACACACACACACACACACACACACACACACACACACACTTCTTGGTTACAATGTGGCGTCAGCACTACCACCCACTGCTGCCAAATCTGAATCTAATATCCTGCGCTCACCTCGCGTTGCCCAGGCCTGGCCCTCGGCCCCAGTGGAAATTTTACATCATTGTAACTTTGTCCATGCATCTGTAGCTTGTCTGTGTGTCTGCACGTCTGTCCCTCGGTATGTTGTTGGCTGGTGCAGCTTCACATGTGTGTCTACATATCTGTTTATGTCTCTGTCTGTACTTGTCTGGCTGCCTGCTTCTGAATCTACCCGCATGTCTGCATGTCTGCTGCTTGCCCGTCTCCAGTTTATTTGTCTTTTGTAGTTTGTGCGCAGATCTGTCAGAAAGGATACATACACTGTCTGTCTGGCCTTCCCCTGCATTACTGCCTGTCTGTCTGTCTGCCTGCTTGAATGCCTGCATGCGTTCGTCTCTGCTTCAGTCATAAAGAGGAACATCTGCAGTGGATCCACAAGCAGCAGCGTTAGGGCAGAGCTGATAATGATAGTTTCTCTCTGAGCTGCTCAGAATGCAGACAGACATAACATACCATTCCAGCGTTTCCTGTCTGTGCTGACAGGCAAACTATTTAACCCTGTGTGGTGATCCCTCACAGCACATGCACAGCAGGCAGGCAGGCCCTGTGAGGTTAACCCTCCACCTCTGACACTGAGGATCCAACAACTCTGGTCGGACTCATCTGAAAGGAGTCAGCCTTCAGTGAATGGAGGATTTAAAGAGGTTAATTCATGTCTTTACAGCGTCTCATCAAACCGTAGAGCTATTCCACAGCAAGCTATCTGTGTCCACAGTGAGCCAACTGTTGAGTGAAACAATATGTTCACCAAAACACACACTAACAGACTCACTAACATTGAGTCAGAGAGCCCTGTCACTGGGAGTTCCATACTGTTAGCCACACACACAGCCCTAGGGCAGAAAGACTGAAGACCTGATAAAACCAGCTGTAAGTTAACGGCCACCGTTTAGTTTCTACTGACATGTAAGGCATACTGTGAGATCCTCACAGAAGCAGCCCGCCGACCAGGGGTCGGGAGCAGAGTTAGTTCACCATCTTAGAGGAGGGTCCAGTTTCATTTGTTGCACTTCTGCGGCTCTACTACAGCCCCCCTGTCCCCGGTTTTTTAGGCTCAGAGCAAAAACGCAGCTAACGCTGCTACTCACATATCTCCATTCCCTGTGGCTGGGAAGCGGTGCAGTTGCAGGAGCAGGTGACATTGGAGTTGCCGGGGCCGCCAGGGGCCGTTAGGTTTTGCATGGGGCTGGGCAGTCCGGGACACCGCTCCGGGGAGAGAGCCGCCGCCACCGTCGGGGCCCCACGACGGGAAAACAACAGAAAACTTCCAGGCAGCGGCAGCTGAGCTCGCCGCTTCGAGTAACTCCAGACAGTTTCGCAGTTTTCCAGCCCGGTTCTTCTTACGCCATCTTGGTGTCGGAGAGACACGGACTGGGAATCAGGGAGCGAGCTGGGGACGAGCCATGGCCCGGAGCTAACGCATTGTGTAGTCTTTCCTTTCCTTCCTTGGCCGCTGAAAGCAGCTGTCCTTCCTCCACCAGAGCAGGGCAGACACAGCGGGCTCAGGCCCCGCCCATACACCGACTGACAGCTGCCTCAGCCAATCAGAAGGCTTCAGAGGAGGGCCTGGCTGAGGGGAAGAAGGATGCTGCCTTCAGGAGTGAACGGAGAAAACACTGCTCCGTCCTGATTCAGACAGCCAGTAAAAAGGGTAGATCTCTCAACTCAAGCTGGACGCTCTGCAGAATCCACTCCACACAGGGGTTAGCAGCTGTTTCAGCTGTCTGTGCTGAAAACACATCGCTTAGTCATAACAGTTTGTTAAAACTACACTGATTGGTGGAACAGTGGGCCCCTGTATTCTCAGTCAGGCTTGGTGAGGGGCCACATGGGTCATATACTGGTACATGTGTTAGTTGTAGATGCATCTCCAGCTCCCGTGCTGCTTGGCCCTTTATCACCAGGGCAGTGTATACCG
This sequence comes from Halichoeres trimaculatus, assembly GCF_033239565.1. Taxonomy (NCBI): domain Eukaryota; kingdom Metazoa; phylum Chordata; class Actinopteri; order Labriformes; family Labridae; genus Halichoeres; species Halichoeres trimaculatus. The sequence goes on from NW_027437203.1 coordinate 1,192,402, forward strand.
TGACAGCTCTTTACAGTGAAGCCTGAAGGTGTCACTTTGGGCATCGATTCCCAGGTGTTAGTGGTCCACAGCTCTTTAAACTGTTTTTAAAGCAGATATTTGCTCATCAAGATTAAAACTAAAGCTCCCTCACAGGAAGCCCCTGATGAGCATTAACAAGCACAGCTAGTCTATGGCGCTGCACTGGTGGACCTGAAGGCAGCAGCAGAGCAGGGATGGGACGGGGGTTATATGTGTGTCAGGGTTACAGGAGGGTGGGTGCTCATGGGTGGGTTTGAGGGTGATGTGTGTGTGTGTGTGTGTGTGTGTGTGTGTGTGTGTGTGTGTGTGTGTGTGTGTGTGTGTGTGTGTGTGTGTGTGTGTGTGTGTGTGTGTGTGTGTACGTGGGGAAGGGGGGCGATGACCTGACTCAGAGAGCTAGCAGATGGCTGGGTCTTGGTTGACAATGGCTGTGTGAGAGCAGATCAGGAGGGAGGGGAGGGAGGGAGAGGCGAGGCCGGGACTGGTCTGTCTGGTGTGTTATTTAGGGAGGGTGGGGAAAGCGCTTCAAGTTTCACTCCCTTGTTATGGCGGACTGCAGCCAATGTCGACAGCCCTTTGAAGGGGCTAACCTTGAGGTGACCCCCTGCACCAATTTTGTGGTTCAGGGGCACATTTGCAGCAGAGGAGGACCCCCTCATTCCAACCCAGCACATCCCCTTTGAGTTCAAGCAACAGTTAACCCCCCACCCCACCCAGCGCACCCAACTCACATACATGTCATCTCACACTGGAGCACAGGACTGTCTGCAGGCTCTGAAAAAACAGGCTGCTCGGATCTAACAGAACTTCTGAATGCCCCCTTATAGCAGGAGGTCATCAAATTAGGGTCCAGAGGAGGTCGCTGAGAAGCTGTGAGTAGGCCCTTGTCAAAGCAGTTTGAAGCTGGCACTGCCCTAAAGTATGGTAGAGGAATCACTACCCCCGCAGAAAACCACGTTTTCCAGTCCATGAGAGAAGGACTGGTCTGACATAGCCCCTGCTTGAGTGTACTCTTAGAGCGGTTTACAGTTTCAGTTCAGAGCACACCAGTACACTGGCAGTAAAATGGCCCTCTGTGAGGGAAAATAAGTAAATGCAAAAGTAAAAGTAAGTAAAAGCAAAGACCTCCAACAGATGTTATGCATTAATTGCCGCATCACCAGCCAAGTTTTATATCCAATCATGCAAAAATATTTTCCTTGATGGCTTTCAATGAATTCCACATTCTTAAGTGACACTCTGGGTAGGGGAGAGAAAAAGTGACGAGTGACCCTGATGTAATTTACAAACTGCTGGCAGCTGTCATCACTTTATTGAAGCAACAAATTGAGGCGCTGCTGTCTCGTCAGCCAAAGCAGCAATATTGATTCAGATACTGAGGAGCTTTCTCTGCCTCAACGTGAGGTCATCTCACACACACACACACACACACACAGAGGCAGACATGTATACATGGAAGCACACTTCAGACATGCACACACTTCCTGAGACGAGCTCTCTCCAAAGACACTCAGGACGCAGTCACACTGGCCATCCAAACCGTGCAGTGCTTAAGCACGATTGCTCCCCCACAGCACTGTTCCCTAGCTGGAGAGTACAGCCAGCGATCACACTACCTCTGTATGAACCAGACTTTAGCGGGTATCACACATGTGCAAGGCCCGCCTACGTCATCGTGAAGCATCTGTTTACATGAAGCGCGATCTCATTAGAATCAGCACAATGAGACACAGAGAGCACTGCTGCAACTAGTTTTGGACTTATGGTGAGTCGTTTTCGCCAGACACAACCCTCTAACACCCCCGCTTTGTTTAAAATGATTGTCGAGAGTTGCACTCGCGGCGATCATATATTATGAATCGCACGTGCTGTCCGCGTGCTTGTGCTCGTGCATGAAGTAAACCGTGCCGAAGCCCACCTCTCCGAAGTGTGCCGAAGCATGGGAGCAAATCGTACTTGAGCACGGCACAGTTGCGGTCACACTGGCCATTCCAAACGGGCTTTAGGGCTGAAGCGTGCTTAGGCTAGGCATGGTTGGCCAGTGTGACCGCGTCCTCAGACACACATGGTTGGACTGCAGCCTACTTCTGTCACCACCACACAGCACTCACACACTTTCACACACACATGCAGTCTGTCTGGAGCGTCAATTTAGTCCCCCAGGGAGCATGCAGGGTGACACCACTAACAGGCCAGACCAGACTAGACAGCCAGCAGACAGATAAATACTGGGCACGGCTGAATACCAAATGCACTCTAGTCTACCAGCTCCCCTACCATCCCCCCTGACTGCAGCCTGCACACACACACACACACACACACACACACACACACACACACACACACACACGCATATACACACACACAACACACACACACACAGACTGCACACATAGCCTCTCTGTGTCTCTCTCTCTTGGGAAATGTCAGACTCATCTTGTATTTGAGGAATACTAACTTTAGGCTGATAGCCTTATCACGCTCAGTGTGTGTGTGTGTGTGTGTGTGTGTGTGTGTGTGTGTGTGTGTGTGTGTGTGTGTGTGTGTGTGTGTCTATTTTGGGAGCTTTGCATGGGGCTCTCCCGCTCACACAGGCCTTTCATGCTTGTTCAGGAGAACCTCTTTTTTTGTGACCATTTTAGTGAAAGCATGACACGTTCTTGTTGAGCTGAACAAACCTAAAAATATTATCATCAAGCATCAAACTGCAGGCAGCGGAAAGAAACACCCCCACCATATGTCTGCACAGCACCAACAATGCAGAGACATTTCAACTCAGGCTCCTGCAGCCACAGGAAGCCTGCTGTGCATGCGTGGGTGCATGCGCATTTTCATATCTGAAGATTAGGATGAGGTTTCCTGCTCGCATCTCTTACCATATGTGGAACACGGTGACAGAGAAGATAAACATGAACTCTCCAGGGTTTTCCTATCATCCAAAGGTGCATCAAAGTTGAGTTCTGCTGTTTGGGATAGGCCATGAATGCACCATGGGTGTGACCAGACTAATACTGATTGAAGAGAGAAGAGATGTCCAATCCTCCCACAGAGCAAAAAAACATCATATCCAGACCAACCTCTGCATTTGAGCTTGTGCAACCCGACAGAGACACTACTCTACAGTGCCATCTTGTGGCTATGCATGAAAAAGACAGTTTTATCACAAAGATAGACTGCAGAAGCTGTCCCAGTACTCTGGTGTCTGATTCTGCTCTTGGTGAGTCTCCCATCAGTCCAGTCTCTTTCGTCTGAAAATAAAACCCTTAAAGCTTGAGCTCTGAGTCCACTCTGTCTGTTTTCAGCACAGGAGAAATGAAAGAGGTCGTCCTTCATCTGATTTTCAACCATGCTCCACTTACTGTCAAAGGATGCAAGGCTCTGCACACAAACACTCCTTACACCCTACAGTTTAAAAAGGAACAACTGTGAATGAATGAGTTCACAGCATTATAACAGGTGAAACAGTATGAAACCACATTCAAAGAGCTGACGGGGCAGGATCAGGGTCAGGACCACACATGCACCACTTATTCTCACACAGCTTCTTTACAATAGGTCTGAGTTACCCAGCACCAAATGCTCATTGTAAATTATTTCACTCATTTAAAGCAGTAGAGAAGATTTCTTAGCCGGCGAAAGAGACTGAAAAACAATACGAATACTGTAGAATGGTAAACAAACAAACAGACAAATGATACTGTTTTCAATACCTGCAAGCAGCCACTGTGTCTGTGACATGGTTTGTAACAGCATGCTGCCTTTGTTGGCAGTTGAAAGTTCAGTAGGATAAGATCTTTCATTGGAAAACAGGAAATACACTCTTACCAGATCAGGTTCAGCTCTTCCCTCCACAGGTGTCACCAGCATCATGAAAATGTAATTTCCTCAAATGATCCAAAAAAAGAAAAATAGAAAAAAATAAATAAAATAAAAAATAAAAATAAAAACTTGATCCAAAGCTTGTACTCTTCTTTAGACCTGTCTGATTAGGGGCTCTCTGGTTTGGTGGATCACTGAAACCCAGCTCCTTTGACAAGGGTCATTTTTCACAACTCTTCCTGGTTTCCTACTCCAATTATTGTCCTCAAAAAGACACTACCCCCCAAAAGCAACTCTGATGTAACATTTGTTTGTCTGTTTGAAGCTGCTTACAGAAGGAAACATTTGACATTCAAGACCGATAGGGATGTGTACCGCATTGGGTATTCATTTAAAATCAAACGGTACCATAACCTTGCAGAGCAGATGGACCTGCATTGTTCAGTTTCTGAAATCCTGCAGATCCACCTTGCCAGGCTCCATTGACCAACAATTTCACTTGGCTGAATTCTGACTGGCCCAATCATGGAAGAGAGGCGGGAGCAGCGGGAGCTAAGGGAGCTAAGGGAGCTGCGGAAGTGGCGAGCAGACGTGACGTCAGCAGATTTTAATGCTTTTCAGAGTTTCTTTGGTTCTTAAAGGGGACATATCATGCTTGTTTCTCCTTTTCACTATGCCAGAGTAGGATGCCTGTAAAGCATTTCTGCCTTCAGTACAAGTCATTTAGTTCCTTCATTTCCCCACAATAGCATTCTCAATATCCTCATTTTAGGCCATTCTGAAGATCTCGTTGAAACGCTCCGTTTCGAGAATGACCTCCAGTAACCTCGCAACGTCACAGCCCTTTGTGCTCTGATTGGTCAGTTCTATCTGAGGGGTGGAGGGGGTAGAGCCAGGGGGCGGTTTTTGCAGCATGGCAGTATTTACAAAATCGCCACATTGAACGAAGCAGACCAAGTGAGTTTGCTGTTTGCCAAAACTTCACCGTAAGGCATTGATAGCACTAATAAAATGGCAAAGCGTAGGATACGTCCTTTTGTATTGGACCCCGAGTCAGACCCAGACGGTTCTGCAGCTCAGGAGGAAGAAAATCCACCTCGACACATATCATCTCAGGACGCTTCAGTGTGGTGAGTCAAACCGGTACTGTAACATGTATAGTTTATACGTGGAAATATAGGCAGACTTCACCAATAAACTATTTCTATAACAGGGCTCCATCCTGCTCCTTCACTTTTCTCTGTCTGTTTTATACTCTGCTCTCGGTGGGTGTATCCCCCCGTGGCGGTTGTGTGACTAACTGACTTCACAGAGGAGGAGCTGCTTTATCAGATTTCTCCAATAAAAAGAGAGGATCCTAATGTCTTCATTGAGGTCGAAATCTCGAAGCCAAATGTCAATGATCTATTTTAAGAGGCATCAAATCTCGTTCTTAGATATCAGAAAAAATACAATATCTCATTTTTTTGAAAATTCAGGGGGTGAAAGGTCTTGTTTTCAACTTAATTTTTTAATATGTAAGTATTAAATCACAGATCAGCATGATATGTCCCCTTTAAGTTAACTTTACAAAAACAGCAGCAGTCTAACACCATTATCGCAGCTGTTTCTCATGTTCCTGTGGTTGCTCATCTTAGAGGTAAGATCTTAAGCCCGAGCCTAAGCCCGGCCCGGGCCCAAAATGTCAATTATTAACTTTGGGTCAGGTTGGGTTGGGTCAGGCCGGGCCAGGCTTCTCTCTTGATAATTTTTTTGATAATTATTTATTTATATATTATGTATTGTATACTAAAACGATGTATGGATATTAAACTAAAGGAATACCTGACCATAAACACTCATAGTCAAAAGCATACTAGGAAGCTTTAGGGCTCCGCTTTTTCTACCAGAGGCAGTGGCACCTGTTTAACGAGCCATTGCTGACTGAAGTCTGTAATAACCAAATACACAGCTCGGGACGCGTGCGCTTTACGCAATTACTGCCAGATGTTCAAGAGGACGAGACCCGAGACTGAACTTCTGCACAATACGCACTTTACACCGAGATGACCGCCCTGGACCACCTACCTCAGCAAGTAAACAAACAAACAGCAGCTGGTCCAGAAACATGTATGAATGGATTCATCCGTACGCGCAGTCTCCAGCGGAGGATTTTTAAAGTCTGTTGGTTTCTGCCTTGAGTAACGAAGACTTTAGTGAACCTGCTGCGCTCTGTAGGCTTTACCCCGTGTGTCTCAGATGTCCTTCCTTGTGATCTTGTGATGAAGCCCAGAGACCTGCTCCTGCTGCTGATCCTCTCCTTGTCAGAGAGGCGCGTCCATGTGAGCACAATATCACACACAGAAAAATCTTTAACAAACTTTTCCAGCGTTATTTCATTGTGTAAATGCATTTATAATGATCATAAAAATATGTAGATTATTTTAACATTATGAAAACTTGCGATATAAAATTTTGGGTTTGTTTCAGGCTCGGGCCCTCAAATCAAGTTAACTGATCGGACTCGGGCCGGGTCAGGCTTTAATACCCGCGGACCTGGGGCGAGTCGGGCTGGATTTTTTAGGGCCGATCTTAACACTAGTTCATCTGTTGTTTCTCAGCAGCGGCGCACATAAGCTACTTCATACTATGGCTTGATGTGGAGTTGCCTGTGGTGAATGTGTCAATCAGAACGGTTGTCCAATCACCAGCTGTCTCTGAAAACAAATCCTGAAGAGCTGCTACCCAGGTGGACTAGTGAGATATTTCCATGGCGGATATATGAAACAGTCTGTCTGGCGTTTCAAGTTAACAGTACCATGTTTAGGCACCTAAACACACCCTTGTGACTGTGGGTGAGTGGAAAAGTAGGAGACTTGACATGCTGGACGTTAACACACCATTTTAGCATTTTCTTGAGAAATAAATGTGTTAAATTTAAAAAATGTGGGAATTTTATTATTAAACAAATTAATATTTATTGCCACATAGGTGCTGGAGCAAGATCTAAATCAATCAACCAATCACTCACTCAAAAAAAGAATAGATAAATAAATAAATACTCAAAAAAAAAGAAAAAAAAGAAAAAAAGAAACAGCAGGCTAGGGAATACAAATACAACCCAGAGTCAAGTAACAATTCTCAGGCAAATGAGAGCAACTCTTTGCAGAGAGTGGGTATCGAACGAGGCTCTCACTGAAACTGACAGGAACAATCCTGAAACACAGGTACACCCTTTCTTAAACTTTATCACTTTACCTGGTCCAGAGGACAGCATGAGTAAAAAATGGCTTAGTAGCCCTTATCTCCCCTCAAGTCATGTGGCTATATCCCATGGATTTGCTAACTCTATGCTAAAAACTCGGTCCTGCTACTTTCATTCCTGTTCCTCGTCCTTAAGCCTGATATAACAGGACTGAGGACCAGGAACAGGACTATATGTAACAGGACTGAGACCAGGGACAGGACTATATGTAACATGACAGGACCAGGGACAGGACTGAAAGTTACAGGACTGAGACCAGGAACCGGACTATATCTACTGAAAGTAACAGGAGTGAGGTTTTGTTGCTTTTCAGTCCCTTGTTTACATGGAAACAGCGCTTCAGCTGACTAAAAACAAAATTTTCAAAACAGCCTCGAGAGTGGAATTTTTCTGAAACACTGCCAGCACTGTTGCTGTGTAAAAAGTAAGCCGGCAATTTCAGTGGGAACGCTGTCTGTTACACTTCTTGCATCCAAAAGTCCAAAAGGCCATCCAACAGTACCTTTGTTATGATCATGGAGGTCTGTCATGTTGAGATTGTGCTGCTCAATCTGCTGAACCTGCTGACTGTCTTTATACCAGTGTTTCTCAATTCCGGTCCTGGGGCCCCCCTGCTCTGCATGTTTTAGATGTTACCCTCCTCCAGCACACCTGATTCAAATGAATGGCTCGAGCAGAGCTTGATGACGAGCTGATCATTTGAATCAGGTGTGTTGGATTCGGGTAACATCTAAAACATGCAGGGCAGGGGGGCCCCAGGACCAGAATGGAGAAACACTGCTTCATACAAAATGAGCATCTGTTTCTCCACCTCTGCTCTTAGCATTCACCAATACACCAGATTATCGGCCCAACTCTACTTCAGTGGAGATCTCCCAAAAGCAGCCGCTTCTGGACAAGACAGTTATAGCGCAGACTGCTGGCCTGGCATGCTTACTACATCGTTTTCAGTCCCTCAGCGTTTCTGTGTAAATTGAGGTCCTGTTCAGGCAGAGACTGTTAAAGGAGAGTGTCACTCTGCACTGGACTCAAGCGTCACTCAGTACTCCGAGTCATGAGTCAGCACTCCACTCAGCGTCTCATGAGTCAGTGTTTTCCATCCGAAGCCACAGGTTTTTTCTGTAACTTTTGAATCAAAGGAAAAACATACTCTGATTTTTTGCCCAAATGCCACCCAAGAAGCCTCAAGTAGAGTACATGGAGGAGATTAAGTAGTCTCTAAACTTCATGTTGGAAGAGACAGCAAAAGTGGCAAAACAGCAGACATGGCTACCTAAACTGCTGGTCCAAGTGGTGGCGCAACGGTTAATGCTGCTGCCTCACAGCAAGAAGGTCACTAGTTGGATTCCTAGCTTGGGTGGTGGGCCTTTCTGTGTGGAGTTTGCATGTTCCCCCCATGCATGCCTGGGTTCTCTCCGGGTACTCCGGCTTCCTCCCACAGTCCAAAAACACGCTCATCAGGTTTAACGTTTTTAAAAGCAAACTTAAAACTTACCTTTTTAGTCTGGCCTTTAACTGAGTTTTTTTTTCTTTAATCTATTTATCTAATTATGTTTGGATCTTCCTCTTTTTAAAGTCCTAACTTTTAGTTCAATATATATTTATCTTTTTTTTTTATGTGTCTTAACCTAACTATTTATCTTCTTATTTACTGCACTGTCACTTTCGGCTTTTGGATTTTTGTTCCTTAAAGTTTTAGTTCTACATCGTTTCTTTTTTACTCCTTTAATCTTATACTTTTTTATCTTATTTATTTCATTTAGCTTGGTTGTTTTATTTTCTTACTGTGAGTTTAAGATTTTACTTTACCTTCAGTGTTTCCTCATGAAGGTCTCCAGATAGCATTTCAACAGTTCCTCAGGTCATCTGCAGGGATTTTAATCAACTGTGTTCACCTTGTGCACTAGGGTTGGTGGGTTAGAGGTGGAGGGTTGTACACCGATTTTTTTTTTTTTTTTTCTTTTTGCTTTGTTGTGTTTTGTTTTGATTTTTCCAGCACTTTGTGTTGCCGTTAGGCATGAAAAGTGCTCTATAAATAAAGTTTGATTGATTGATTGATTGAATTGAGCACTTTAAATTGTCCCTTGGTGTGAGTGTGTGTGGGTGAATGGTTGTCTGTCTGTCTCTGTGTGTCAGCCCTGTGATTGGCTGGCGACCAGTCCAGGGTGTACCCCACCTCTCGCCCAATGGCTGGGATAGGCTCCAGCCACCTGCAACCCTGAACAGGACACGTGGTTCAGAAAATGAATGAATAAATATCAAGCCTGTGTTATGGATTACAAAATGCCTGTAAAATGACAAAAGTGTTGTATCTCTGCAGTCACGTGAGTCTGTGGTATCATTTCCGGTTTTTCCTTTACTCTGTGTACAGCACGGTCGTGTCGTTCGCTCTCAATCTATCTGTTGTTTTACCTGTTACGGACTTTCACTCTTTTCAATCTTGCCATCTTATCGATCTATAGTAGTTTACACCAAGCACTCTGCCTTTTTTCCCACAAGGGTGTATACTTTTTCGGTGTTTCTGACGACTGGTTTTCCTGTTAGCCTTTTAGCTCCCCAGCACTAGCGATGTCTCTCCACTCCAGCTCCAGCTCTCACTCTGACTCTCCTTCTGCAGCTCGTTTCTGCCCGATGTGTCAGATGTTTAGTTATTCCTCTTCCTCCTTTACGGATAATGATATTTGTATTAAATGTAGCTTATTTGTAGCTCTGGAGGCGAGGGTTTCTGAACTGGAGACGCGGCCCCGCACCGAAGCTAGGCCACATTTAGCTAATGCTAGCCAGCCCCCTGTAGCCGGTGCGGGCCGTCTTAGCTTAGCCTCCCCCCCGGCAGATCCCGAGCAGCCGGGATGTAGTGGCTGGGTGACCGTGAGAGGGAAACATAGCCGCAAGCATAAAAATCGCACGCCGGACAGCCGTAACGTTCACATTTCCAATAAATATGCCCCTCTTAGCAACACACCTGCTAGGAAACTCAACACTCTGGTGATTGGTGACTCGGTAGTACGGAATGTGAAATTAGCGACGCCAGACACCATAGTTCAGTGCCTCCCGGGAGCCAGAGCGGGCGACATTGAAGGCAACTTAAAACTGCTGGCAAAGGATAAACGTAGATTTCGTAAGATAGTTATACATGTCGGCGTTAATGACTCCCGACGTCGCCAGTCGGAAGTCACAAAGATTAATGTGGAGTCGGTGTGTGCTTTGGCCAAAACTATGTCGGACTCGGTAATTTTCTCTGGCCCCCTGCCAAATAGGGCAAATGATGAGATGTTTAGCCGCATCTCCTCATTCAACCGCTGGCTGTCGAACTGGTGTCCAGATAATGGCGTGGGTTTTATTGACAACTGGCGATCCTTCTGGGGCAAGCCTGGTCTAATTAGCCGAGATGGCGTTCATCCCACTCTGGATGGCGCAGCTCGTTTAACTAGAAATCTGGCTGATTTTATTAGTTTACCCATCTGACAACTCAGAGTGGAGACCAGGCAGCAGAGCAGCAGTCCTACACGCTCCTCTGCGTTTCCCTTAGTGCAGTTTCCCAGCCACTCCTGTTGTAACATAGAGACTGTGTCGTTTCCCCGACCGAGACCCTTTTTCTATAACAATAAAAATACCAATAACAACAATAATTATTATAACAACAACAACTACTACTTTAATAATAATAATAATAAAAATAATAATAATAATAATAATAATAATAATAAAGGAGTGAATTATGATAATCTTATAAAAATTAAAACTTCCGGTGCGGATGAACCACATGACGTTAAAGTCAAATGTGGTTTGTTAAATATTAGATCTTTATCATCTAAAGCTGTGCTAGTTAATGAACTTATATCAGATTATCACATTGATTTACTTGCTCTGACTGAAACCTGGCTGTGTGAGGGTGAATATGTTAGTTTAAACGAGTCCACTCCTCCCAGTCACCTTAATACTCATAACCCTCGAGACACAGGCCGTGGGGGGGGAGTGGCAGCTATCTTTAACTCTAGCTTTAATATTAGCACTAGACCTAAACTAGGCTTTAGCTCTTTTGAAAGTCTTTTTCTCAGTTTCTTGCATCCAGCTGTAAAAACCGCGCAACCGTTTTTGTTTGTTATCGTCTACCGGCCTCCTGGCGCGTACTCTCAATTTCTCTCCGACTTTTCAGAGTTTCTTTCTAATATCGTTCTTCTGTCGGATAAAATTATCATTGTCGGTGACTTTAATATTCAGGTGGACGTCGTTGACAATAGTCTTTGTATTGCCTTCATGTCTTTACTGGATTCTTTTGGTTTCACACAGTCTGTGAACCATCCTACTCATCGCTTTAACCACACCTTGGATCTTGTTCTTGCTTATGGCGTGGAACCTGTCAACTTGGCTGTCTTGCCGCAGAATCCTCTTCTGTCGGATCATTTCTTCATTACTTTTGAATTCTTGCTGTCGGATTTCTCACCTGCGAACAAAATCATCTTGTCCAGGAACTTGTCTGACAGAGCTGTAGACATTTTCAAGGAAGCTATTCCTGCTGCCTTGGATTCTTGCTCTACTTTTGCAGAGAGCTCTTGTGCTCCCTCTCAGCTTGATCAACTTGTTGCGGATACCACGGGTTCTCTTCAAGCCGTCCTCGATTCAATTGCTCCGCTCAGACAGAGGACTCTCAGACGACATCGTTCCGCTCCGTGGTACAACGCTCAAACTCGTGAGCTCAAACAACAATCGAGGAAATTAGAAAGAATATGGCGTTCGACTAAAACAACCGAATCCTGCTCGCGTTGGAAAAATAGTCTAAATGAATATAGAAAGGCTTTGCGACTTGCGCGTGCAACTTACTACTCGACTCTTATAGAAGAGAATAAAAACAATCCTAGATTCCTTTTCAGCACTGTAGCCAGGCTGACAAACAGTCATAGCTCTACTGAACCATGCGTTCCTCTATCGCTTAGCAGTGAGGGCTTTATGAGCTTTTTTAACAATAAGATATTAAAAATTAGAGATAAAATTAGTAGCGTGTTACATGCAACCGTGATAGAACCTTCGATCGATGGCGAATTTGCGGAAACGTCGCTTAGAGCTAATATACTCCTGGACTGCTTCTCGCCTGTGGACCTGTCAGAGCTGGATTCAACTGTCACTTCAGCCAAACCATCAACTTGTCTTCTGGATCCCATCCCAGCTTGGCTGTTAAAGGAAGTCTTTCCCTTGGTCGGATCTTCTTTGCTAAGGATGATTAATGCGTCTTTACTGTCGGGCTACGTGCCCCAACTTTTTAAAGTTGCTGTTATTAAGCCTCTTCTTAAAAAGCCTACACTTGATTCAGGCTCTTTTGTCAACTACAGACCGATATCTAACCTCTCTTTCGTTTCTAAGATCTTGGAGAAAGTTGTTGCGAGTCAGCTCTGTGATTTTCTTCATAGCAACAGTCTTTTTGAGGTCTTTCAGTCTGGGTTCAGAGCTCACCACAGCACTGAGACTGCGCTGCTGAAAGTAACCAACGATCTACTTTTGGCTTCGGACAGTGGTCTTCTTTCTGTGCTTGTCTTGCTTGATCTTAGTGCCGCTTTCGACACTATTGATCATTGCATTCTTCTGAGGAGATTAGAGAGTCTTCTTGGTATCTCAGGAACCGCTTTAGCCTGGCTTCGATCGTATCTTTCGGATCGACATCAGTTTGTTCATGTGAACAACGTCTCTTCTTCTCACACCAGGGTGCAATATGGAGTTCCTCAAGGTTCAGTGCTCGGACCGATTCTTTTCATCTTGTATATGCTTCCTCTCGGCACTATATTGAGGAAACACTCCATAAACTTTCACTGCTATGCAGATGACACTCAGCTTTACTTGTCAATGAAGCCTGAAGAAACCAACCGCTTATCTAAACTTGAAGCATGCCTCAAAGACGTAAGGTCCTGGATGAGCAGAAACTTCTTACTGCTGAACTCAGAGAAGACTGAAGTCATTGTTCTTGGACCTAAACATCTCAGAGAAGCTTTCTTCAACAACATCGCCGCCTCTGACGACATCAGCTTGGCTTCCAGCACCACTGTCAGGAACCTGGGAGTTCTTTTGGATCAGGACCTGTCCTTTAACTCTCACATCCAACAGGTCTCAAGGACGGCATTTTTTCATCTTCGCAATATCAAGAGAATTAGACACATCTTGTCTCGGAGCAACGCTGAGAAACTGGTCCATGCTTTCGTTTCTTCTAGGCTGGACTACTGTAACTCTCTTTTATCCGGCTGTCCTAATAAGTCTATTAGGACTCTTCAGCTGGTTCAGAATGCTGCCGCTCGGGTACTGACTTGGACTGGGAGGAGAGAGCACATCTCTCCAGTGTTAGCGTCTCTACACTGGTTATCTATAAAATCTAGGATAGAGTTTAAAATTCTTCTTTTGACTTACAAAGCGCTTAATGGCATCGGGCCATCGTATCTTAAAGACTTAATTGTTCCGTATAATCCGTCTAGGTCTTTGCGTTCTCAACATGCTGGTCTGCTCGTTGTACCTAGGGTCTCTAAAAGTAGTATGGGAGGTCGAGCCTTTAGTTATCAGGCTCCTCTTCTTTGGAATAACTTACCGGTTGAGGTCCGGGGAGCAGACACGGTCTCAACCTTTAAGAGTAGACTTAAAACTTTCCTTTTTGATAAAGCTTACAGTTAGAGCTGGATCAGATCTGAACCAGCTCTTAGTTATGCTGCTATAGGTTTAGACTGCTGGGGGGAACTGACACACAGGGCTCCTGTTTCCCTCTTTTTCTGTCAGTCTAACTTCTAGTCTTACTGTCCTGTTATAGTTACTGACCATACACCTCTCTGGGAGGGTCTGAGTTTGTCTTGTAGGTTCCTGGGGATCGGTGAAGAAGACGGCCTGCTGCTGTGCTCCTGTCCGACACCAGCTACTACAGCTTTGGATTTGGCCTGCTGGTTTCACCTTAACTGTCGCCACAGCGCCAAACTTCAGACTGCGTCTGTTTCTCTCTCTCTCCCTTTCTGTGTGTGTGTGTGTGTGTGTATGTGTGTCTGTGTGTGTGTCTGTGTGCGTGTGTGTGTATCCCTACCCCCCCCCCCCCCCGCTCCTCCCCCCCCCCCCCCCCCTCTCTCCCACTCTCTCTCCTCTATCTGTCTCTCTCTAACCCCAACACAGTCGAGACAGATGTCTGTCTAACATGAGTCTGGTTCTGTCCGAGGTTTCTGCCCGTTAAAGGGAAGTTTTTCCTTGCCATTGTAACTTGCTAAATGCTGCAAAGTCCTGTACTCATGGTGGATTAAGATAAGATAAGACTCCTTATCTTGTCTTGATGTTGGGTTTCTGCTAATAAAATTTTATTAACATTTACGGGTCTAGACCTGTAAATGTTTTTGTAAAGTGTCTTGAAATAACATTTGTTATGATTTGGCGCTATATAAATAAAGATTGATTGATTGATTGATTGTATAAAGACTTTTTGAAGTATAGAACTAAAGACACTGAAAACAGGTATATGAAATACTAAAATAAGTTTAACAATCATAATGAGGACCAATAAAAAAAATCTGTCATCAGCAGCTAATCACTCTCTTAAGCTCTGCTAGAAGGGAGGATAGGGGCCAGTAGATTCCAGCTCTCACAGTGGTTATTAGGCCGACTATTATCGCTCTAGTCATCGTGTGCATGTTTGCTTGGAGTTTTCTCCAGTACTTACCTGTGTGTGTTTTCCAGTGCCTCTTCAAGAACACTCCTGCAGCTGTTCACGTGACAGCCACTCTCTCCCTCACATCACCTGTTCATCTTAAACACAACTCACAATAAAAACCCTTAAGCTGCTTCTGCGTCCACCTCTCCTTTTGGGTCCAAGTAAACCAGCTGGTTAAACCAACCCTGACAGATGTAATGATAAAAAGTAATGAACACATTGCAAATCACTTCAATGAATATTTTGTTGGTGTGGGGAAAAATTTTGCCAATTCATTTAGCCACCCTGGTAATACAGTCAATACTAGTATTACTGATGTGAACTCTCGAACAATTTCATAAAACTAACCATGAAGAAAGAAATAACTGATATCGTGCATAAAATCAACCCTTAAAGATCCACAGACTGGAACGATTTTGACATATCTTTGATTTAATTTTTTTTTTTTTATGTTGTTACAGTGTTAACCTCTATTTTAAATCAGTCTCTAATGGCTGGGAAATTCCCTAAAGGCATGAAAATTGCTGAGGTCAATCCAATTTACAAGTCCAGTGGTAAACACTTGTTCTCTAATTACAGACCCATTTCTCTGTTATCACAATTGACAGAAATTCTAGAAAAAAAAAATAACGATAACATACTTTGTGAACAATAATATGGATACAGGAACAACAGAACCCCCTTACATGCACTCACAGATTTCATAGAACAAATTACAAATGGTACTGAAAGACATGAATACACAGTACAGTGTAAATGGACTTGAGCTTATATGGACTTGAGCTTATATAGCGCTTTTCTAGTCATGGACCACTCAAAGCTGCTGTACACCACAGGTCACACTTACCCATCCACACCCATTTGCTGGATGATGGATCCAATTTTTACTATGACAGCTATCCATCAGTACATCTAACACAGTCACGCCCTTTCATACCCATTCACACACCACTGACGCAGCAGTGGGAGCAACTAGGGGTTAAGTGTCTTGCCCAAGGACACATCGCCATGTGTCGCCCAGAGCTGGGCTTGAACCTGCAACCTTCCGATTACCAACCAAGCGCATTCTCCAGCTGCGCCACCTCAATGTTGTGTACAATACACAATTTGTTCACATTAACAACCAAAACTCAACTCTGTCAAAAGTCACATGTGGGGTGCCCCAGAGTTCAGTACTTGGACAATTGTTGTTCATTTTGTGTATTAATGATTTATGTTTGGTTTCCAGCTCACAAGTGTATTTTATTTGCTGATAACAAACCAATCTTTTGTAGTGAAAAACACCTGAAACAGCTTCTGGATACTGTGGCGAGTGAACTGTAGACACTCAAAAAAAT
The DNA here is from genome assembly GCF_033239565.1 of Halichoeres trimaculatus. NCBI lineage: Eukaryota > Metazoa > Chordata > Actinopteri > Labriformes > Labridae > Halichoeres > Halichoeres trimaculatus. Next base: position 1,208,483 of record NW_027437203.1, read on the forward strand.
GGTTTGATGGCAACAAATAATCACACTCAACTTGGGAAAACTAAATGCATGATATTTGGAAATAGGGCAAAGATTATAACTACAATATCAAAATAAAATGGGTTAAGTTTGAAACTGTGTGTGAAAACACATTTTTAGGTTGTTTGCACAGTCACACACGCTTCATGCGCTCACTTTTATATATACACTCAACAAAAATGTAAACGCAACACTTTTGTTTTTGCTCCCATTTTTCATGAGATGGAGTCAAAGATCTAAAAATTATTCCAGATAAACAATACTACCATTTCTTTCAAAATTTGTTCACAAATCTGTCTAAATGTGCGATAGTGAGTGCTTCTGCTTTGCCGAGATAATCCATCCCACCTCACAGGTGTGCCACATCAAGATGCTGATCTGACATCATGATCGTCTGAGACCAGCCACTCGGACAGCTGCTGAAACAATTGCTCGTCGTCCTCATAGGGGCCTTAACCTGACTCCAGATCAACGCAGTAACAGACTTGAGTGGGCAAATCCTCACATTCAATAGCGTCTGGCACGTTGGAGAGACGTTCTCTTCACGGATGAATCTCGCTTTACATTGTTCAGGGCAGATGGCAGACAGCGTGTGTGGAGTCGTGTGGGTAAATGCTTTGCTGATGTCATTGTTGTGGATTGAGTGGCTCATGGTGGTGGTGGGGTTATGTTATGGGCAGGCACCTGTTATGGACGAAGAACACAGCTGCATTTTATTGATGGCATTTTGAATGCACAGAGATACTGTGATGAGATCCTGAGGTCCATTGTTGTGCCATACATCCATGAACATCACCTCATGTTTCAGCGAGATAATGCACGGCCCCATGTTGCAAGGATCTGTACGCAATTCTTGGAAACTGAAAATGTCCCAGTTCTTGCATGGCCAGCATACTCACTGGACATGTAATCCATTGAGCATGTTTGGGATGTGCTTGACTGGCGTATACGACAGTGTGTACCAGTTCCCACTAATATCCAGCAACTTCGCACAGCCATTGAAGAGGAGTGGACCGACATTCCATAGGCCACAATTGACAATCTGATAAACTCTATGCGAAGAAGATGTGTTGCACTGCATGAAGCAAATGGTGGTCACACCAGATACTGACTGGTTCTGAGTCCCCAGACCCCCAATAAAGCAAAAAAATAAATAAAATGCACATTTCAGGGTGGCCTTTTATTGTGGACAGTCTAAGGCACACCTGTGCACTAATCATGGTGTCTGATGAGCATCTTGATGTGGTACACCTTTGAGGTGGGATGAATTTTCTCAGCAAAGCAGAAGTGCTCACTATCACACATTTAGACAGATTTGTGAAAAATGTTTGAGAGAAATGATAATATTGTGTATCTGGAATCAATTTTAGATCTTTAAGTCCATCTCATGAAAAATGGGGGCAAAAACAAAAGTGTTGCGTTTATATTTTTGTTGAGTGTTTATACTTTTCTAGCTCCAAAACAATATGTCATGTACAGTGAGGAAAATAAGTATTGAACACGTCAACTTTTTTCTCATAACATTTAATTCCAAAGCTGCAATTTAAATGAAATTTTTACCAGACATTGGTATTAACTCAAATAATCCACACTTGAAAAGAAATCACAACGTTCAGGTCCATAAATAATGATTTTGTGGAATTAAGTACGATAACAAAGGAAAAAAGTATTGAACATACCATGGAAAGGCTGTATACTTTGGCAAGGAAATGCACCATACCACCTGAAATCTGTTAGTAATTATCACTTGAACTTCCAATTGGTGCAAACCAACATCAGCTGGACTAGAGCAAATTGATGGTACTATAAAAAAAGGTTGTTTTTTCACCAAGCAGTTAAATACCACATTCCTCATGATGGGTAAAGGCAAAGAGCTCTCTGAAGACATTCACAACCTGATTGTTGCTCAGCATCAGAATGGAACTGGTCACAGACTTATATCAAAGCACCTGAATATTCCAGTCAGCACCGTTGGGACCATTATTCGCAAGTGGAAGAAGCACTACCTTACCATCAACAGGCTACGCACAGGAGCTCCTTGCAAGATTTCTGACCAGAGAGTCAGAAAGGTAGTCAGAAAAGTACTCAACGAGCAAAGGACCACCCGAAAGTGCCCCAGAAAGACTTGTAGGCAGCAGGTACAATTGTTACAGAGAAAACAATAGGCCATGCACCCCACCGCCATGGCCTCTGTGGACGCTCAACCCGCAAGACTCCATTCCTCAAGAAAAGGCATTTTGAAGCTCATTTATAGTTTGCTAAACAGCATCTTGACAAGCCTGTAGAATACTGGGGGATTGATGTCTGGTCAGATGTGACCAAAATTGAACTTTTCGGCTGTCATACTACATACCATGTTTGGAGGAGAAATGGCACTGCACATCACCCAAAAAACACCACACCAACAGTGAGGTGATATCCGCATTGCCACCCCATCTCGTTCCCTCAGATCTTCCTACTCTCTCCACCTCTCTGTGCCCTCTGCCTGTCTCAGAGGATTAGATCCTCAGCTGAGAGGTGCAACCGAGCGGGCGGAGATTACCGGGCACACAGCCCCACCGGGAGATCCGCATCAGCCGGCAACGCAGAGGCGAATCCCCAGTTACCGGAATAGCAGGCCGCAGCCAGCAGTACCTGTACTCCGTGGAGCGCCGTAGATCGTAGCCGCTGCATTCCACGGAAGATCCAGCTGGGCGACAGGGACCATGAAGAGAAGAAGCCAGGTGGGACTTAAGTCCAACAAGGACTCCCCCTCGCTTACCACGTCTTCTACGGTGACTTCTGTGGGGCAACCAGCGGGATGGATGCCATAGAAAAGTCGCCAGGAAAGGCGGAGATGACTTTGAGTGCTCGTCAAAGCCACAGATCGGCACCTTTTCCAGCGACTCACAGATGTTAAGAAGAGTCAGGCGATCGTACACCCACAGCATTGACACACTCCGCAAAACGAGCAACAAACAGGTAAAACAAAAACAAACCCAGGAGAGGCAGACATCAAGCCAGACACAGGGGTGCTATCTTGCAGAAGGGAAGAACTGTAGCTGCGGTTAGCCTGTAATGTTATGATAAACGAGCTTCGCTGTATTTTAAACATTGTGCACTCAGAGCTTGTGCCGCCGCTCTCAGTGACGTGAAAGAGCGGGGCAGTATCAGCGGTTGTCCGAAAGTCTATTCGCAGAGCGCTGGAATTTACATGATGAATGCCCCATCATGTGAACTGCGTGTGTACAGCACATACTGGTAGCTTTTTTTTGCTCACGCTCAAGAGGACGATTAGAGCAGACAAAGCAATCTGATTCTTTGTTTGTGTGCATTTTATGGGCATCGAGTAAGCTCCTTGTTACTGTTTCTTCTAATTGTGCATGTATGTTGAACATTTATTGTTTACTATGTTAAGTGCACAATTTACAAATGTAAGTTGTTTAGAGATACAATAATGACATTATTTACAGACTTATTTGTAATTTCTTCCTCTGTTTTCTGTTTAGACCACACACACACAAATACACACCACGCATACCCCCAAGTATGTACCTTCGTCTTTACCTGCTCTTGGATAAATAAAGCTGATAAAAGGATTCTCTGGCCGGAATCTTTCCATAGTGTTTGCAGCCCTAATTCAACCCTGTCAATTCCTACAGTGGTGGCTCATTTACACATGACGGCCACGCCACTAAATCAGAGTGTTCTGAACAGAGGGGCTATGAGAGCCTGGAAACAATGCTGCTGTGCTTGATTTATTGGCTTTTTGGACCAAAACATGTTACTAACATTTCATGAAGACATCAATGATCCATATTTAACTAAAGACAAGGAGCAGAATATGGGACCTTTAGTTATCTGTACAGTGTCCTTTTGTGTTTTGAAAGCATTTTTAAATAAAGCGTGTTACCATTATTTATTAATAGGCTTTAGCTCTTTTGAAAGTCTTTTTTTTAGTTTCATCCAGCTGTAAAAACTGAGTGACTGATTTTGTTTGTTATCGTCTTGCGGCCTCCTGGCGCGTACTCTCAATTTCTCACTGATTTTTCAGAGTTTCTTTCCAACATCGTTCTTCTTTTGAATAAAATCATCATCGTTGGTGACTTTAATATTCATGTGGACCTCGTTGATGATAGTCTTTGTATTGCCTTCATGTCATTACTGGATTCTTTTGGTTTCACACAGTCTGTGAACCATCCTCCTCATTGCTTTAACCACACCTTGGTTGTTTTTCATGCTCATGGCGTGGAACCTGTCAACTTGGCAGTCTTACCACAGAATCCTCTTCTGTCGGATCATTTCTTCATTACTTTTGAATTCTTGCTGTCGGATTTCTTATCTGCAAATAAAGGCATCTTGTCCAGGAACTTGTCTGACAGAGCTGTAGCCATTCAAGGAAGCTATTCCTACTGCCTTGACTCTTGCTCTACCTTTGCAGAGAGCTCTAATGCTCCCTCTCAGCTTGATCAAATTGTTGCGGATACAGGTTCTCTTCAAGCCATCCTTGATTCAATTGCTCCGCTTAGACAGAGGACTCTCAGGATGTGGTCACACTGGCCAATCGTGCCGTGCCCAAGCACGCTTCAGTTGTAAAGCACGTTTGGAATGGCCAGTGTGACCGCAACTGTGCCGTGCTCAAGCACGACTCCCTTCTGTGCTTCGGCACGCTTCGAACAAGTGGGCTTTGGCACGGTTTACTTCATGCACGAGCACAAGCACGCGGACAGCGCGTGCGATCCATTACGTATAATCACCGCGAGCGCATCTCTCGACAATCATTTTAAACAAAGCGGGGGTGTTAGAGGGCTGTGTCAGGCAAAAACAACTTACCATAAGCCAAAAAAGTCTCTAAAGTTGTAGCAGTGCTCTCTGTGTCTCATTGTGCTGACTCTGATGAGATCGCGCTTCATGTAAACAGATGCTTCACGATAATGAAGGCGGGCCGTGAGAGTGTTTGATACCCGCTAAAGTCTGGTTCATATTGAGGTAGTGTGACCGCTGGCCGTACTCTCCAGCTGGGGAACAGTGCTGCAGAGGGGCAATCGTGCTTAGGCACGGCACGTTTTGGATGGCCAGTGTGACTGCACCCTCAGACGACATAGTTCAGCTCCGTGGTACAATGTTCAAACTCACAAGCTCAAACAAAAATCAAAAGAATATGGTGCTCGACTAAAACAAATGAGTCCTGCTCGCGTTGGGAAAATAGTATAAATAACTATAGGAAGGCTTTGCGGCTTGCAGGTGCTAATTATCATTTGGTTTTAATCAGTGGCGGCTGCTGGTCAGTCAAGGAGGGGAAGCTCATTTTTGGCTCTTTTCCAGGTCAGCCCTGCTTCCTGTATGAGAGGACGCTGGTGTGCATGTCGCCGCTTCTCTACCGGTCAACTTGCTTGTTTCTATTATACTTCACTGTCAATTTTGCTGCAGCACCTAGTATTGTGCTTCAGTTTTTGTGACTGTGCTACTCACGCTTTATCCCGATTGAGGAATTCCTCTCTGTGGGTGATCAGCTGTTCTGTGAGGAACGTCTCCCTGTCATCTGTTGCATCTGCTTCTGCCTGACACTTCGCCCGATGGCTTGGTCCTCTGCCACAATAATGCCTTATCCTGCTCCCTGAACTCTCTGGTCCCCCTTAAATTCCGGTCTGTCTCATTTACTCACCCTGCCCCTTGGTTTTCCTTGGACCTTCGTGCCATGAAAACCACTGGTCATCGATTGGAGCGGCTTCACAAGCGAACTGGCCTTACTGTCCACCGTCTGGCTTTCGAGGAGCATGTGAGGTCCTACAAGGAGGAACTCTCTGGAACCAAAACCCAGTATTACTCCAACCTCATCTGCTCACAGCAAGACCACCCCAGAACACTTTTCTCCACCATAAACCATTATCAACCCATCCATGGTTTCTGGCACAGTCCCCTCAAGTCTCAAAATGGCCTCCATTAAAAAAGCCTGGTCTGGACCCTGATGACCTCAACAACTTTCGGCCAATCTCCAACCTTCCTTTCCTCAGTAAGATCCTGGAAAGAGCAGTGGCTGCCCAAATCCATCAGCATCTGTCCAACCATGAGCTCTTCAGTCAGCCTACAGAACAAACCCCAGTACTGAGACCGCTCTAATCAAAATTACCAACAACCTCCTCATCGCTGCAGACTCTGGTTACATCAGTATCCTCATCCTCCTGGACCTCTTTGCTGCTTTCAACTCTGTTTCCCACACCATCCTGGGCATCTCTGGCTCTGCACTGACTTGGTTTCAAACATATCTCTCCAACAGAACCCAGTTTGTCACCCTCCACAGCTCCACATCCCCCCCTGCCTCAGTCAACAATGGTGTCCCTCAAGGCTCCGTGCTGGGTCCCACACTCTTCACCATCTACCTGCTCCCCCTCGGCCAGATCATACGCCGCCATGAACTTAATTTCCACTGCTACGCCGATGACACACAACTCTACCTCAGCACCGCACCTTCCTCTCAGCTCCCCCCACAGTCTCTGGTCAACTGCCTCCAGGACATTAAAACCTGGATGACTACCAACCTCCTCAAGCTGAACAGCAGCAAGACAGAGCTCATGGTTGTGGCCCCCAAGCCACTGCTCCGGAAGGTTGGGGATCTCCTCATCAGTATTGATGGCTGTTCCATCTGCCCAGCCTCTGACGTCCGCAACCTGGGCGTCATTTTTGACCTCTCCCTTTCATTCCAGTCACATATTAAATCCGTCACTAAATCAGCCTTCCACCATCACAAAAACATTTCCTGTCTCCGTTCCTCATTATCGGACTCTGTTACAGAAACTCTCATCCATTCTTTCATTACATCCCAGCTGGACTATTGCAATGGAGTCCTGTCCGGGGTTCCATCAAAACCCTGGACAGGCTCCAATATTTGCAAAACTCAGCTGCCAGGATTCTTACTCGCACTAAACCCTGGCAGTACATCACCGCCACTCTCAATCACCTCCACTGGCTCCTGGTCAAGTTCCGCTTTCACTACAAGCTCCTCTTACTCACCTACAAGTCCCTTCACGCACTTGCCCCCCAGTACCTGGCTGATCTCCTCCTCCCACACACCACATCCAGGTGCCTGCGGTCATCTGACGCTGGCCTCTTCTCCATCCCGCGGACCAGACTTAAAACATTTGGCGACAGAGCCTTTAGTGTGACTGCCTCCACCCTCTGAAACTCTCTCCCCGCTGAAATCCGCAACTCTCCCATTCTGGACTGTTTCAAATCACTTCTCAAAACTCACCTGTTCTCCCTGGCCTTCCCTGTTTAAATCTTTTTAGTTTGTCCCCTCTATTGTGAAAAGCAACCTTGGGTTCCTTGAAAGGCGCTGTATAAATTTAAGTTATTATTATTATTATTTTTTTTTTTTTCCAGCCTACATCATAAATTTGTTTATTTATTTAAACGTAAATTCTACCCTATGTGCCAGCTTGCTAGCAGCTGGAGCTGCTACATGAGACTACAACAGGCTGTAGGTGTGAGTGACAGGAGGAGAAGCTCCGCAGCTATAGCTGCTTATTGGTGAAAAGAGAGAAAACCTTATCCAATGACCGTCCAGCTCCCTCAGTGGAACAACCCACTCTCCACTACCCCGCTGAAGTCAGAAGACGCGCAGCGTCAGACTGTGTTAAAGCGCTGAGACGCTGCAGAGATGAATGAGTTGAAGGCCCAGCCAGTTACCCGTGATAGGTAGCTGGATCTGAACAAAAGGTGAAGGAATCCTAGCGCATACTTTGTCAATGAAATGTACACACAGTAGTACATATAACCACTTTTTTGGGGGACATTTTAGGGGAAGTTGAGCTTCCCTTGCAGTCTTAAAGCAATCGCCATTGGTTTTAAGAGAAGAGAGTAAAAACAATCCGAGATTCCTTTTTTTAGCACTGTACTCAGGCTGACAAACAGTCATAGCTCTACCGAGCCATGCAGTCCTCTATCGCTTAGCAGTGAGGACTTTATGAGCTTTTTTTAACAATAAGATATTAAAGATTAGAGATAAAATTAGTAACGTGTTACATGCAGCTGGGGTTCTTGAACCAATCGCGGAAACGTTGCTTTGAGCTAATATACTCCTGGACTGCTTCTTGCCTGTGGACCTGTCAGAACTGGATTCAACAGTCTCTTCAGCCAAACCATCAACTTGTCTTCTGGATCCCATCCCAGCTTGGCTGCTGAAGAAAGTCTTTCCCTTGGTCGGATCTTCTTTGCTAAGGATGATTAATGCGTCTTTACTGTCTGGCTACGTGCCCCAACTTTTTAAAGTTGCTGTTATTAAGCCTCTTCTTAAAAAAGCCTACACTTGGCTCAGGCTCTTTGGTCAATGAAGGTAACACAGTGTTAAATACAGTATTACTCTAACAGTTCTTATATTAATTTGTGCTCATTGCGGCTATGTGATAATGTGTGTATTTGCAGAAGGTTGAAAGCTCCTGAGAGACCACAGATCACTCAAATAACTGACTGCTGACTCTCTCTGTTGAGTTTTCAGCAAAGAACTGCATAATATAACTGCTATCTTTGAGAATGTGAGTGTGCTGATGTGAAACTTGGGAGATGCAGCTGCAGGTCTTGAGTTGAAGGGGAGTAAGACACAAAGTACCTTGGCAGGAGACAACAGTTCTGATAAGGCAGCATGGAAGTGTGAGATGTATGTGAGTGTGCATTTAACCTTTCTTTATTAGGAAAACACCGCACGATGCTGGGAAATGAGAGGAGACATCGCTGGCTCACTCTGAAGATGTTTCAGACGTTACAGATCAGTATCTTAGTGTCTAAAATAGGTGGATCTTCAATGATAAATGTGTTCAAGAGACAGAAACCCAGGTTCTTTTCCCTGAGGGGAGGCTTCAGGACCTGTATCAGGGCTGTTAGGGATAGCTAAGAAGAATCCAGAGCTCTGCTGCACATTTTTGACTTGCTGTAATCAGTTAATCTGAGTTTAACTGAGAACTTGGATGAGTCCTGGTCTTCCCCAATCAATGAACATGCTGGGAATAGTGAAAAGGCAAGTAAAATATTTGGGTGTCAGTGTATGAGAGCATTGCTTCAAGTGATAAATAATATCTGCAGAGTGCCCTCTTTATTGGTCGAAGAGAAAATAACTGAGTGCACAGTTATAGAGTACCTGCTCCTTTTAACAAATATTGCAGTAAGGGAAAACAATACAATTTTCACTTGGAGATTAATTTAAAACACAATTTACTTTCATCAACTACAGACTGGTATCCAATCTCTCTTTTATTTCTAAGATCATGGAGAAAGTTGTTGTGGATCAGCTCTGTGAGTTTCTTCATAGCAACAGTCTCTTTGAGGTTTTTCAGTCTGGGTTCAGAGCCCACC